>NC_046318.1:61337083-61384583 GCF_009819535.1 Lacerta agilis | reverse complement strand
ATCCTTATTCCTTGACCAGTATCCCAGCAAACTGAAAAGAGGTCCCTGCTTTATTTAAATGGTGAAAATAACTTTCAGTGGGTAAAGATATTCCTTTGACTTGTTGTATGAATATATGAGTGCTGACTCTATACTGTTGTGCAGAATGAAGTCTCAGACAATGGATGCTGGGAACAGGGAGCAATGCCTGTTGGGGGACAGAGCTGTGGTGTCACATAGCTATGGCCCTTAAGCTAGGTGGCTCTCCTCAGGTGTAGTGGAGAATGTTGTCACAGGATCAGTGCCACCTGCTAGCCATGTCAGCTTGTATGTGCAAGGGAAGAGCGCCATCTTGTCTTTCTCCTCAGGAACCAAAGAAGTTTAGCTGATTCTGTGGGTAAAAGATGATCTGTAAAAGAGAGACAAAACCAAAACCCCTCTTGTTCTGAGTCATGGTATTGAGCAAGTGGAGACTTTCTGGGATCTCAGGCTAACATCTTTCTGTAATGTCTAAGACCTTTCAATCCAAAGTACCAGAAACTGTACCTGGGACCTTTTTTAAATGCAAAGGTTATGTTTGTTTATTGCTACACACGTGCACTCTACTTCTAAGCAGTGATAAGTTTCAGAGGTATAGCACTTATGCAGGGTTCATTTTCCTTTGGAAGGAGTTCATAGGAAGCTTATGTGTTTGTAAAATTTTATATAAGCTGAGCAGGCAATGGAGATTTGCAGCAGTAACGCATTTGCAGCAGATACTGCTCCTCTGTTAGGATCCTTCCAGAGAGCAACTCAGCTCTCCATGGGTCTTTTTTAGTCCCAGTCTGAACTTTTCCATCTTTCACACAGTCACAAAATTAGCACATTCCCTACCTGGGTGAAGCTGAACTCGTTTCCCAAAAGCCTGTCTTCCTCTGGAAGAGTCTGCAACTGTTAGCTCCTATGGCAATCTATCCAGCACAACAAAGCCAATTCTGTTTGGCAGGTTTGACCATGCCAGTTATGAAGTGGATATTGTAGTGGTTTTTTGCTCTCTGGAGTTAATAATGGAGTTGTTCAGGTTCCTGGCTCTTACCACCACAAGGTGGGAGAAGAAATTACTGAAGATGGTCTCAGGAGGGCTGATGGTACAAACGCCATCCCACATAGGCAGGTCCTCGGTTGATCTACAGAGTCTGCTGGTCCCTAGTGACTGATGACATCACCCAGATTCCAGGCTTCCACTCTGTATTAGTAGCCACTCTTTTGATCACACTGCTTTCTGCTGCAAACCAGATACTCATTTCAAAAAAGACGAAACTTGCCCAAGAACTTGAATACAAGGTGAAGCCAGTGTTTGAGCCACAGAACACAAAACAACTCACTTGGACCTGCAGATTTTGTCCAACTGAGCACACAGAAGGCTAGTCAGTTAATTTCCTGAAATCACCTCTAAATAAATTCACTCCCCCAATCTCCTCTTTTCATGAATGCTACCACCAACACATGTATGTATGCGTGTCCATGTACACACAAATACACACACTCAACTGAGATACATCCCACCTTCCATCCATCCATTCATGAGCATCTACCCAATTCATCCACACACATCCCTTCTGCACTGCCCCATAGCTTTGGTCTCCCCACTTTTCTGGACCATCCTCGCAGGTTGGAGCTGTGAATGCACTACCCATCTCATTATCTGCCCTACCTCTCAGTTTATTTCTTTTACCTTTACTCCATTTCACACACACGGGTATAGCTCAGTCACCACTGGTCCTTCCCTTTTTCTTCTAACGGCTTAGGACCCTCGTACTTAAAGGACCGCCTCTCCTGGTATGTCCCATGTAGGACCTTAAGGTCCTCAAATAATCTTTTGGAGGTCCCGAGCAACAAAGATGCTAGGTTGGCCTCAACTAGGGCCAGGGCCTTCTCAATATTGGCCCCGACTTGGTGGAACAGTCTATCACAAGAGACCAGGGCCCTGCGGGATTTGGCATCTTTCCGCAGGGCCTGCAAGACGGAGCTGTTCCACCTGGCCTTTGGGTTGGTTTCTGTTTAATATTTATGCTTCATCTTTTATTGGTGGGTTATTTTGAAATTGAGACCTGCAGTTTTAATTGAATTTTTAAATTTGTATTTTAATCTGTTATTTTAAATTGATTGTGTTTACGGTTTTTTGTGTGTTTTGTTTTTTTGCTGTGATTTTAATTGATGTTAGCCACCCTGAGCCCGGTTTTTTTGGCTGGGAAGGGCGGGGTATAAATAAAAATTTTATTATTTATTATTATTATAAGAAATTTAAAGGCCTGCTGTCATCCAGTTAGAATGGAAGTGGTCCCAGCAAAAACTTAGCAAGGAATTAATGGAGAAGCAGCATGGGCAGCCATTTTAATTTATCACTACTCGGATACAGTAAGGGGATGGTAGCCTAGTGGGCACCATGACAGCCCCTTGGGGGGTACACTGGTGTCCATGAACACTAGGTAGTTGCCCTGTAGCATATTTGATACAATCACATCTGCTGTTCTGTATTTAGCCGCATCTGCGAGTGCTCTGGTGACATCCCATTGCACCAAGACGGGATGAATTTATTGACAGGGTTCGTTGCAAAAAGCTGGACTTTTTATTTTGATAGAAATGTGGTTGGTTTTTATAGTTGGAAGAGGGGAGGATAAAAATTAAGTTAAAATAAATTAACTAAGTTATGCTTGAATGCAACAGAATGTTCCATTATCAGTAATCAGTGGAGAACTCTGCTTTTTCATGACAAGCCTGAAGGCACAATTTGCCCCTAAATAATTAGGATTATAATGGAGCTCTGTTCATGGGTACTAGCCAACAAATTGTTTGGTTTGTTGCATGCACATTTAAAGTGGCTAGCAGATCATTTGGATTCCAGGTATAACTGTCACTTTCTCTGTTTCTTGTTTTTGTCTTGAGAAAACATTCAGTATAGGCCAGGAGAGGGAGAGATGGTTTATATTCTGGTTTAAAGAGCTGTTTTCCAGCCATCTGTATCCCAGTCCGGCTCCCTGGCTCACATACCATTTTCACTGAGCTGAACAGGAACGCTATATAGGGATGTGGTAGATGTTCCCCCTAACATGCCCCAGCGCTGCCTGCATGTTGTAAACGTAGTAAAGGGAAAACAAGACTTGAAGGACTGCCTCTCCCCAAATGAGTCGACCCAGACCCTGTGATCATCATCCGAGGTCCTTCTTCGTGTACCTCCTCCACAAGGAGTCTGGAAGGTGGCAGCACAAAAGCAGGCCTTTTCTGCTTTGGCTCCCCTCTTGTGGAATCCTCTCTCTGTAAGGAGGCTCACCTGGTGCCTTCTTTATATATCTTTAGGCACCAGCAAAAACAATCCCTCTTCTTCCAGGCCTTTGACTAATTAAGCAATCTATGTATGACCTTCCAAACTGTGGGGAGGTATAGTTTTGTTTGTAACTATAGCATGTATTTTTGTGGTTTTATATTGTAAACCACCCTATGATCCTCGGATGAAGCCTGGTATATAAATTTAATTAAATAATAATACTAGTAATAATAGAGCCTACCAGAATTCTGTGTGAACTATTGTGCCTTCAGTGGACTGGATCAGGCCCTAGTATTTTTATTTTATTTTTATCTGTAGATTTCTTGGCTCTAGATGATTTTAATGATAAGCTACAATGTTTTCCCTTATGCTTTTAATTTTCCTGGTTCTTACGACTAGTAGTTAGTTTCCAGTTTCCAGCTTATTTTTGGCGACCACAGTTTACTCCTCATGATTTTTAAAAGCACTGTCCTATGACTCCTTCTGAACAAGCATGAATCAAAAGAGAAGGAAATGAAGTTCAGATATCTGAGCAATGTTTGGCACAGGCTCGTGGAATAGCTAGAAGGAAAACTGCTTTTATTTAATCAAAGGCAATTATAAGTAATTTCATTGTTGATGCTCACCTTTTAAGCTGAGTTCAGTATAGATGATCCATTAGACATTACACTGTCATTGTCGTCTGTACAGTCAACCCCGGATGTTAACAGGATATCACAGCACACCAAGATTACTTGAATACTTGAATAAAAGAAGCAGGGGGAATTCTCACCCAACTGGATCCAAAATCAATTAGGTCATGACATGGCCCAAGATGTCACAATATTTATGCCACAAACTTATAGATGGGAGATAATCCTGTTGCAGTCTGAACATTTCAGACTGTCTTGCAATTTGAGAATCCAAATTAGTCAAGCATATGAAACCATCCTTCTTTGAGGTTTCATTACAATCTAGGAGTATATAAATCTACCATAGTTAGTTAGTTAGTTAGTTAGTTAGTTAAATCAATCAATCTATCTATCTATCTATCTTACTGAACAAAAAGTGTTGTGATAATCTTTTGGTGAATTTAAATTATGGCATCAAAATTGTTCACTGCTTTTCTATGTCACAGCCCAACTTTTCCCATTGTTACGCGTTTTCCATAATGTGTTTATCCTTGTTTAGGCAAGCAACATAAATTTCAATTTGATTTCTAACTCTGTGCTTATATCTGGACATACTACAGTTTCTAAAAACATGCATGTTGGTGTTAGAACATCCCTTATGAATTCCCTCCCACCCCCCATATCTGTTCACAATGGTTACCTGGTGTCTGAGATGTCCTAGTCTTGTTGGAGACTGTGTTGTAAAATAAACCCAGAAGAGAATGTCAGTTACTGGGAAGTTTTTAAAAAAAATATCTACCATTGGTGGCAGCACTGGAGGTCTACAGTGACTTGGATCCAAAGATTGGAAAGATAAAATATATTATCATCATTTTGTGAACTCTTGCACAAGTGCTATCAGAACACTTCTTGTATTGCAGCACTATAGTGCTTTAGGGTTTAGGGTTAGGCAAATCAGTCAATTTCGGTTTCTCTCTGTTTCACATTTTCCCAGACTTACATTTGAGATCCATGTTTCTACATCAGTTTGCAATAAAATAAAATATCCTAATGAAAAATCATAATCATTCTAGTACACTTCCCCCCCCAACATAAACCTTTTAATGTGCAATTTTGCCTACCGTACATATTTTTGAAAACATTTCCCCCTAATATAATGTATTTTGTATATTTTTCACTAATAGGTGTGCACTTTCCCCTAATGTTTGTATTTGTATACACATTATTTGGTTGGAGAACTGTATCACAAAATTCAGAAAAGTGCACGTTTTAAATACAGTAGCTGCATTTTGGTTCACATCTTGTTTTGGGAGGTGTGAATGCCAACCGAACCAAATTTCTCCCCCATCCCTAATTAGAGTTTTGTTGCAGCATGAAAAACCTGGTGAATAAGGAAGTTACAGGCTGCCAAATATGAACTTTAGTGAGCCATAAAGAGATTTTGGAAAGAGCCCATGCATAGCATTGCACAAGTGTTTGCAGAGACAGAATGACTCGACACAGTGCTTTTCTCCTAGGTTATAAATAGTACTGCCATGAAGAATTTCCCCCAACAGAAACAAACCACTCTATCCAAGCTGAAGAGGCATTTTAAAGATGGCAGACTGCATAAGTCTGATGTTGCACTGTAGATGCTTGATATCCTTCTCTTACTCCTACTGTCTCAGCTCAAACAGGTTTTACAGGTTCTGTAGTGCTTCAAAACCTGCAAAACCTAACTACAGCTAGGCAGAAAAGCTGAGAAGTATATTCAAGTTGCCGAAAGACTACCATCTCCCTGTAAGCTAAATTGTATGTTGTTCCATTCATTCTGGGTCCAGGATATTTTGAAGAGAAATTTCTCCCAGATGAGCCTTTACAGGTATAAAGATCTTTCAATAAGTCCTGCTATTATGTAGGAAACAGGACCTTTTTGATAGTGACACATTCTTGCAGAAAGCTGTTCCTAGTGCAGAGACTTGGCCTATTGCTGATCTATTGAAAGCCGTTTAACACCATCAAGCTGTTTTTATGATACGTTTGTAGATTTCCTTGAGATGCATGTGGACAGCGAATCATAAATTAAAGAGAACAAATGATTTGAAGCGATAAAGCTTAATTCTACTTGCTGTTCTTTTTCTTAGCCAATTTTTGTGACTTTGGTGGATTTGGATATTGTTACTGTCCAGTATTGTATTTAGACGGAATACTTGCATTTAGACATTATAATTTTTATTGATTTTAAGTTCCTAGTGAGACATGTTCCCCCCCCCCCCACAACTTTAAAAATTGAGCAGGTGGGGCAGAAATTAGTTAAAATAAAGCTAATAAATCTATTATCCACCCTTCACCCTTCTTTGGTGTTTGTCATAGTCAGGGCTGCCTGTTCAATGACGGCTGAAAAAGGTGCAGTATTCCTTGTTTCTGCCTTGTGCATGTACCCACTCTTACCATAAAGGTTTGTGGACAACCAGCAAAAACATAGAATACAATTAATATAATATACTATAATTTAGTAACTTAAATACTATATATATCCTGGTCTACTGTAGGAGCAGCCTGCCAGAAGAGCTCTGTGTTTCAATGAATGTTTTCTTGGTGCATATGGTCTGATACGGATGAGCAGCCACAGTGAGATTTTGGAGTCTATTAAACTAGCTCATTAAAAAGATCAATCTGTTTCTGTAATAATACTGGGAGCCATCAGTCATTGAATGAGAAAAGAGAGTGACACCTGAGGAGACAACACACTCACACACATATATGTACATATATTCCTTTTTTTATAACTCTGCATAGCCTGCCAGATGAAAAATGCTCTCCTCACTCTATAAATGACTCTCCACACACTCTCTCACACACACACACCCAAGACTTCTATCCTATTTCAGGGAGCGGCACAATGACTACTCCATCACATTTGAGCCAATGCTTTTTCTTCTGTCTCATGCCAAGTAACTTATATGTAAAGAATACATATGTAAAGAATATAGTGAAACTGCTTAATAATAATAATAATAATAATAATAATAATAATAATAATAATAATTTATTTGTACCCCGCCCATCTGGCTGGGTTTCCCCAGCCACTCTGGGTGGCTTCCAACAAAGATTAAAAATACATGAAAATATCACACATTAAAAACTTCCCTGAACAGGGCTGCCTTCAGATGTCTTCTGAATGTAAGGTAGTTGTTTATCTCTTTGACATGAGATGGGAGGGCATTCCACAGGGCGGGCGCCACTACCAAGAAGACCCTCTGCCTGGTTCCCTGTAGCTTTGCTTCTTGCAGTAAGGGAACCGCCAGAAGGCCCTCGACGTTGGACCCAGGGAGAACTGAAGGCAGAGAAATAACCAAAAACAAAGCCCTGCTGGGTTTGCACCAGCAATGTGGAAGATGGATAGTTTCCTTTCTTCAGTTTCCAGTTGGTTGTGCTTTCCCCCAAGATCTTCCATTTCTTTTTTTTTTCTTTTTTCTTGTAAATAATTTTTTATTGATTTTAACTGGATACAAACAAAAGTTATAACAGAAAATTTACAAACAAAAGTTATAATAGAAAATTATACCGCACAAAACATTTGAATTACAGTTCCATTCACTTCCCTTCTTTCATATTATGTCTTCCTTATATCATTCATCTATATTTTGCACATTAATTTCCTTTCCACACATTTACATTTTATTTTCTCTTCACCTTTCTCTTTAATTTTTCAATCCCACTTCAAAATTATATGTCTTCCCTTATTCCTTTACTATCCACCTTCTGAGTTTATTTGCAAAACCTTCTCATATCTTACACGCCATGAGTTATGTGTCATTATTTACGTCTTGCATACCTTGTCCAAGTATTCTATAAACTTTCCCCATTCATTTCTAAACGTTTCATCCCCCTGTTGTCTGACTCTCATTGTCATTTTTGCAATTTCTATGTATTCTGTGATTTTCTGTTGCCATTGCTGCACAGTTGGTATTGTTTTTTGTTTCAAGATCTTCCATTTCAATTGGCTGCAAAATTAGTCCCAAAATTAGTTCAAGGACTGGAATGCTACTCCATCCAGCCCCATTCTGGGGGAGGGTGTGTAAATAAATTGGCCATCCACTCAGTGTGGTGTGTTTCTTTTTAAGTTCTTCACAGTCTGCTTGGGTGTTATCAATTTGGTGCCATCAACAAACTTGGCCACCTAATTGTTCACTCCGAAATCCATATCATTTATAAACAACTTTAAAACTACAGGTTCCAGTACAGCTTCTTTCTTCCCTCCACTTTGAGAATTGTTCATTTATTCCTATTACTGTTTGCAATAACCAGTCCTGCTAAGTTGAATGAGACTAAAAAATCTTTCTGAAGTCATGCTGATTCTTCTACATGCTTGATATGACAGAATCTTTAATAATGTGTTGATAATACTTATCTTTAATAATGTGCTTCTCTAATCTACCCATAAAGATGTTAACATTAAGCTAACTTGCTTGTAATTTCCCAGATTCCTTTAAAAAATAGGTGTTACATTGGCTACTTTCCAATGTAACACCTATTTACATTGCTAGTATGGAGGCCAATTTTAGAGGCAAGTTACATATTTTTGTTAGAAGATCAGCAGTTTCATATTTGATTTGTTCTCTTAGGTGGATGCCATCTGGTCCTGGCATCCAGTTGCCAGTAAGCCTTAGAAGATCATCTCTATTTGTCTCAGTCCTTCAGACCATCTCCTCAAAAGAGTCAGCCTAGGCTTGGGTTACCTACACCTTTTGTAGCAAAGACAGGCACAAAATCCTTTCAGCCTCTCTGCAATTTGCCTGTACTCCTTTGGCAGAAACTCTTTTATCCTGTAATGCTCCAACTGGCTCACTGACTAATTTCCTGCTTCTGACCTTTTTTTTGATTGTTGGTCTTGGCAATAAGAACAATTATTGTTGTGTTGTTTTCAGCAGTTCTCAAATTCTTTTTTCCCCACTTGCCTTATTGTCAACATACATTTGTCTTTCTTCCAGAGCATTGTGTGCTCAGAACACTTATCCACAAAAGTGGATGTGCAATTTCCATAATGTTAGGATATTCCTGTGTCGTTAATTGCACGCCGTTGCACATTTTAAAAGCACCTTCATTCGCCATTTGATTACCTTGTAAAAGAAGCTATATTGTTCTATTTGCATTTTGCCAACAAGAATAAGGTAGCATTACTCAGGCTCAGTTTCTAGTGAGAAATTAAATAATCCTTCCCCAGATCCATAGGTGGACAGCACTCACCTTGGCAATTATGGACAACAGTTCAAATATATTCTCCATACATCCTCCTGTCTATTGAATACCCACTACACTTGAGTTTGGAAGCTAAATGTTTGTGAGGGGTATTTCATCCATTTTCTACAGACCTAATTCAAATGCAGATTAGTGACAGCTGTCCCTATCCCCTCCACCACATTTTTCATGTTCCTATAATGGAGATGTCCTTTGGTCTTGCATTCTGCTTCAGCCAATCAGAAATGTGCCCTGCAACTTGTGGGTGCTTTGTGATAGGACACCTGTTTTGCAAGCAGAAGGTCTAGGTTCAATCCCTGACACCTCTAGTTAAGCAGAACAGAGAGCAGATGATTGACATGAGAACTATTATTTGCTTTTCTGAGCATGTGCAGCGTGAATTTCCATCTTATTAGCAGACTGAGCCTAACTATGGAGCTTGTAATTACTTACAAGATATAAATAGAACAGTAGTCACTTTTTGATGGTCATCAGAGAGAGTGATGGAAGTCACAGCCTAGCTTAACTGGTGTGTTGTTTTGCATGCTAAGGCACAGACCCAATGCTGATCACCTTTAGTTTAGCAGCAGAACATCCTGCACCTTCCAGTTACAGGTAGGTAGCCATGTTGGTTTGCCATAGTAAAAAAAAAAAAATAAATAAAAAAAAATCCTTCCAGTAGCACCTTAGAGACCAACTAAGTTTGTTCTTGGTATGAGCTTTCGTGTGCATGCACACTTCTTCAGATGCTGAAGCTCATACCAAGAACAAACTTAGTTGGTCTCTAAGGTACTACTGGAAGGATTTTTTTATTTTTTATTTTTTGTTTTGTTTTGATCCTGCACATTGTTGTTGTTTTTCACAAGCCCTGCAGCCTGCTTGAGACTTTTATTCACGTGTGAATATGCAATTTTCACTTCAAGCATGAAAAATAACAGCTTTCACAGCATCCCTGTTAATTATAGGTCTCCTTTCAAAAGTCGTGTGTGACAATGTGTTAAGAATATTGTCTCAGTAGTGGTCACATATAAATCATTTCCACATTACAATTTTTTTAATGATTTGGCCAAGTTGGTTCCAAAGGATAGAAGTTGCATTCCTTGTCTAAGTCATAGTCAGGGAAAGCCTACATAAATCAATTGACAAGTTAGTCATGACTTACATAATTCCATTTGCTGGTGTGGGTATAGGATGTTCGCGGTGCGCTGTAGGCCAGACCATATAACTAAACACAGGAGATTGGTATTTTGGTTGAAATAGGCCACAACTCTATTGATTACAGATTGCAGTTGGTTTGGCCAAGGCATTAGGTATGAATCTAATATCAAGCAGCCCACCTGCTGGTTGATAAACCAATTGAGGTAAGCCCTGAAGTGGGGAGCTGCCCCTGACATGCACCAGGTGCTGTGACCCTGCCCAGGGTCAGCATTGGGAGAGGTGTTTTGGCCCATTGGCCCCTGATGGGCTCCCGGACAGAGTCACCCCTCCTAGATCCCTTTAATGGGGTACCTGCTCAATTAAGGATCCAACCCAATGTCTTATCTGCCAAAGTTGTGACAGTTGCTATGAGGTAGGCAAATTACTCCCTGGGCCTAAATATGGTGGCCAATGAACCATAGGAAGGTCCCATTCATCCTGCCCGTTCACCTCCTGGATGGGTGGTTGGTGAATCCTGCAGTGATCACCCAAGAGGGCAAGCCACAGCAGGCCATCCCCTGAAATACAGTGGGAGTATGTTCATCTTCTCCCCCCTGTGGCCTAATAGGTCCATGGGACAGGATCCAGCTGGTATCCCAGCATGGCCGGGAAGGGGAGACACCAAGCATCTCTTCCCCCACTGCCCCAGCCATGTGGTTCCAGAGCTGTGCCACATGGTAAAGGCTGCCCACCTGGAATACCAGGTCAGTGGTATTATTTCTGTGGGTTTGTTCTGAGTATAACAAAATCAGATACATCCAATGTATGTTAATTGAAGTGATGCATTTTATTGGTTTGTATCGTTTAGTAATAGGTTTGTATAGAAATGGGGAAGCTTCCAGGTTCCACAAAAATCTGCATAGCTGAAAGTTAAGATTCAGATACGTTCTGCCACTTGTAACCCAGAACAATAAATAAAGCATTTTTAAAATGCCTATTATCTTTACGTTTTGTAAACAATTTGTTATCTGCAATGCAGATTTTTCAGTCCATTGCAATCTACTTCCATCACTCTAAGTTGGGCCAGTCAAATGCACAATCTTAACTACATTATATCCTCTTATCACAAAAGCATGTGGGGGATTTCTTTTCTTTCAAAAGTAAAGCTTTCATTTCTGCTAGTGTCGACAGGCATATCAAAGGTAGAATTGTCCACCACTCCCTGGGTAATAGCAACTTAATACAATGAGACGAGGAAAAAGCACAGGAAGTTCTCCAAGTAGCATAGCAGTATGTGCAGTAGGATGGCAACAATCGTTTTGTTTGAAAGGATCCAATTTCAAAAAACAGCATGACCATTTTAAAAGTACTGTTGTATAAACATTTTATGACATGGTTTCCTTTCAACCCTGTGCTTTTACTTTTTCCGCCTATCATGACCCATGTAGGAAAAGTTGTAGTCATATCAACAGCAGTGGGTTTTTCCCCCCACCTGTGTGGTAGCTGCTACTATACAAACAGTTTAAGAACAACCGTTATATATGGGGCTTCCAAAATGCATCTGCAAAATCTCTGAAATGCAAATATGGGAATGTGTTACGGTTGGTGAGAACAAATGATATTTCCCATGCAAAATTATTATTATTATTATTATTATTATTATTATTATTATTATGCTATCATATTTTTTCTGCTCCAGAAATGTCTGCATGCTGTTTACTTGAGAGCTTTCATAATTCTGTAAAAGATATTACTACATTGTATCAGTAGTATGCAATTCAAATAAAGTGTTTCTATTTCTATTATATTTCTCTCTGGGGAAAAAATTCACAGAATTCTCATTTTTCATTTAATGTTTGGTATATGTTTACATATAAATAACTGATCTTTCACTCTTATGAATGTTTTTAATAATACCAACAGTTTTAATGTTATAGCACTTGGTAGTACTCTTCTTGATGGCGCAGTTTTTGGAGGATTTAAACCCTTGTCCATAACTCTCTAAGTCTGAAAGAGATTTTTATCTATCGATTCCAAGAAAGACTGTTAAAAAAAAAAATAGTAGCAATGATCGTTCTCCGATAGGAGATCACGACAACATTACCAAGAAGCAAAGTCACAAATGAGCCAAATATCTGTAGCTATGGGCACATGCATTGGGCAATAGAAAAAAAAAAGTGACTCTAGTAAATTGCAAGATGCCATCATGAAGAAAGGATTTCTACCAATTTATGAATGTGGCTGTTTCTCAGCTTTAAAGCAAAGCAGGGTACAAGCTGGAATAAATCCTGTGTTTGCCCACCTTTTAGTGGAGTCTGAAATAAATGTCCATGATAAATAAATGTATTTCATCTACTGTATGTGCTATGAAAGTTACACTCACCTTCCCTGTAGGGAGAAAATAACATTTTTCACAAAACCTGTTGCCCATTTTCTTCTTTAGAACCAAAGAAAATGGCTTTGACAGAGAGCCTTTGCACTCAGAGCATCCAAGCAAGCGGCCCTGCACTATTAGCCCAGGCCAGCGGTACAGTCCAAATAATGGTTTGTCTTACCAGCCCAATGGTCTGCCTCACCCCACTCCGCCTCCACCTCAGCATTACCGTTTGGATGATATGGCCATCGCCCACCACTACAGGGACTCATACAGACACCCCAACCACAGGGACCTCAGGGACAGAAACAGACCTATGGGTAAGCAAAGCTCTTCCTCTTGGTTTGCATCAAACTTCAGTTGCTCTTTTATTAGTAGAGAAACGTATAATACAGCCCTTGAGTTGATCGCAGCGCATGTCTGAAGCTGGGTAGGGGAGAGAATCCCTCTGGTAAATTGCCCTGTTGTTCGCCCCCGCAGAGTTAGAAAGTAGAAATGCTGCCGTTTTAGACATGCCCTGCCTTTTCTACATTCTGGGATCGCCAGAAATCACATATGTTTAATAAATAAAAAAATGTTTGATTAAGGCACGCGGGTGGCGCTGTGGTCTAAACCACAGAGCCTAGGGCTTGCCGATCAGAAGGTTGGTGGTTCAAATCCCCGTGACGGAGTGAGCTCCCATTGCTTGGTCCCTGCTCCTGCCAACCTAGCAGTTCGAAAGCACGTCAAAAGTGCAAGTAGATAAATAGGTACCGCTCCGGCGGGAAGGTAAATGGCGTTTCCATGTGCTGCTCTGGTTTCGCCAGAAGCGGCTTAGTCATGCTGGACACATGACCCAGAAGCTGTACGCTGGCTCCCTCGGCCAATAAAGCGAGATGAGCACCACAACCCCAGAGTTGTCCGCGGCTGGATCTTTGGCGCAGATCTTACGTTGAATGCCAACGTGTTCTAGAAAGAGACCAAGTCACAATCAGTGCTGGAGAATTTATCTCGGGTCTAGAAACTGGATAGTGATGGAATAAGCATATGAAGCAATCTTATCCTGAGTTGGACCATTTATCTACCTAGTTTATTATTGACTGACAGCACCTCTCTATAATTTCAGACAAGGTTTTTGCCTGGCTCTACTTGTAGATGACAGAGATTGAACGTGCTCCATCACTGAGCTACGTCCTTTCCTGAAATAACTCCTTCAGGTGGAACCAGGCCCAAACAGAGGGGGGGGGCATATGGGCCACTTGGCCCGGGCCTCCGATTCCAAAGGGGGCCTCGGTCAGCATATTCACAATCGCTCACCATTATTTAAATGTAAATACTTAAAATAATCATTTTCCCTATGTATTTTTTAAAAAGCACTATTGTATATCTATATTTTCCATTTTGTCTTTATATGCAGATACGGTTCAAGCCTTGAAATCCCCAGGGTAATTTTTTTTTAAGGGCTACATTATCTACCTGGCCCGGGCCTCTGCCTGGGTCTGCAAGGGCCTGGGTGGAACAGAGGCCAGCAGATATAGACCCTTTCTTTCAGTTTTAAGCACTGCAGCAGTCAGACTACCTTATACACATGGAAAAGACATGTACTGTTGTGTTGGATCAATACAGTGGTACTTCGGGTTAAGAACTTAATTGGTTCTGGAGGTCCGTTCTTAACCTGAAACTGTTCTTAACCTGAAGCAAAGTTCTTAACCTGAAGCGTTATTTCTGGGTTAGCGAAGTCTGTAACCTGAAGTGTCTGTAACCTGAAGTACCACTGTAGTAGCGTTAGTGGAAGGAAGCTCTTGCAAGGGGACTTTCCTGTCCCCTCCATCTCCCATTCCCCTCAACAAGTCTTTCTGGTGGGCAAAGAGACCATCCTGAATAGGGTGTGGGGAGCTGTTGGGGTGGGGTGAGGCATCTTGGTGAGCAGAACAAAACTTGCACTACTTAGGATCCAGATCTATTGCACAGTGTCCCATACACTGTGGCAAAATGGCACTATAGCCAGAGCCACATTCAAAGCCAGTTTTCTAGCACATAGCAAGGGACCCACCTATCTGAGAGACTGCCCCTCCCTATATTGGCCAGTGTGCCAGTCGTGATTGGACAATCAAGCCCTTGATTAGATTGAAGACAGCCACCAGCAGGGTCTTTACCACCATGGCCCCTAAACCTTGGAATGCTTGGCCTGTTACGCGAGGAGATCCTCGCCTTTATCTGCTGTTTTTGCACAGTTGATTCTTTGAATGTATCACTGAGGGCTTTGTATGTTTCACTCAATTAGGGGGAGGGAGGTAGTTTTCTTTCATCAGATGCCTTTTATTATATGATGTCAGCTGCTTTGAGCATGAGGGAGGAGTCTGAAAGTGTTTTAAATAAATGAATAAGTAAATTCTCTTTGCCCCTATCCCTATTTCTGTTTATTGATTGGACTGGAATGTGATATGCCTGCTTGTGTTCCACTTATCACTGTCTAGCAATGTTCTCCCCTCCTTGTTGATCTCATAATACTGAGCATCAATGGGGCAAGTCTGTATTTTTTGTGTATTTTTTTTCCATTGACGATCTACTTCTCCAGAACTGCTGATGGGGACTTGGAAGGTCTTATTATACCTCAGCCCTTGTGATCTTATTCTGTGCCTCTTTCATTTGCTTGACGCTGGTGTATCTGATCAGTGTGTTGCGTAATGGTTGTGCCTCATAACCAGGCAGTGTTGCGAATGCCTATAATTTATGGGTATACGTGGGAAATTAAATTATTGCTAGTTGACTCTTGCATGTTATTAATATTTCATGGGGGGGTTGCTTGTTTTTGGCAGGGTTGCATGGCACACGTCAAGAAGAAATGATTGATCATAGGCTAACAGACAGAGAATGGGCAGAAGAATGGAAACACCTCGACCATGTAAGAAATACCTGTGCATTTTTGTGTCTCAATAGATGTATAAGTGGATTGCAGTCTCCAATTAATAAGCATTATGAAATGAGTACTATTTAAATTATTCAGGGCTCTCCAAACAGCACAAGAGAAACTTGCACCTTGATCCATATACACTTACAGTTATACCTCATGTTGCGGGTTATGCGTTTTTGGGTTGTGCTCCGCGCCGATCCCAAAAGTACCGGAACGGGTTACTTCCGGGTTTCGGCACATGCGCAGAAGTGCTAAATCACGCTTCGCACATGCACAGAAGCACCAAATCTCAACCCGTGCGTGTGCAGATGCGGCACTGCAAATTGCGGGCGCTGTGGGTTGCGAACGCACCTCCCGCATGGATCACGTTTGCAACCTGAGGATTTGTGGCTTGGAGGATTTCTTTTGTATGCCATCTGTTTCCTCCTGTAGGTAACCAAAGGTTAGGCAGTTTGGTTTGTCACATGCAAAGTTTATGACTTTGAAAGGGCCAGTTGAAAGATCTTCTCAGATATGAATTCACTAAGTAAGCTTGGTCAAGGCCTGGGAGGAGAGGAATGTTTTTTGCTTGGCACCTAAAAGATATGTAACGAAGGTACCAGCCGAGCCTCCCTGGGGAGAACATTCCACAAACGGGGAATGTACTGTGTAAAGGATGGTTGTTGTATTCGTTTTTATGTTCACTATGCTACTTACCTAGGCATTTCTGCTTAACTTAACATGGAAGTTGTCTCTGTTATGGCCTTCTTCCCATGTTACATTGCTTCTTCCCACACGCCTGAGGTACCATAAGAAGTACTCGGCCACTCTAGTGGAGCCCATTGTGAGGCTGCTCCCTGTACCAGCACCAACAGTGAAAACTAGGGCAACTGCAGCATGCAGACTCACAGAATGGGTGACTCCCAGATGGCTCTGGGCTTCTTTCATCACACAGTGGCATGGGAAGAAGTTCCACCATGCCAGTTCCCA
Organism: Lacerta agilis; assembly: GCF_009819535.1. Classification (NCBI taxonomy): domain Eukaryota; kingdom Metazoa; phylum Chordata; class Lepidosauria; order Squamata; family Lacertidae; genus Lacerta; species Lacerta agilis. The sequence continues at coordinate 61,368,096 of NC_046318.1, read as the reverse complement.
TGCCAGCAGTGCAACATGAAATTAGAGCAGGAGATTTGTATGTCCCCCAAGGAATTGTATATTGGGTGCCCTCCAGAACTGTTCCTTCAAAACCTGCCAGTTATTTGACCAAGGAAAGAGTTCTCAGCATTGTGATTGAATAAACATAACATATGTTTAAACAGTAAAAACAAGTATGGTGCCATGTCCGAGTCCCAGGTTCAAATCCCCACTCGTGGAATGTGTGTAGTGTGAAGCCCTATCATTTCCTTTCTGACACCTTTTCCTTTCTGACTTCCAGCTTTTAAACTGCATCATGGACATGGTGGAAAAAACAAGGCGATCTCTCACTGTGCTACGGCGATGTCAAGAAGCTGACCGGGAGGAACTTAATTACTGGATACGGCGGTACAGCGATGCAGAAGATTTAAAAAAAGGCAGTGGTAGCAATCACTCCAGGCAGCAGAGTCCAGTGAATCCAGATCCTGTCCCTTTAGGTACTGTATCTGCATTAAATGGAAACTTAAAAGAGTGTCTGTTCATTTTTATTTTTTTTTACAATGCAGTGCTCCTTAGAATGTGTCTCTGCCCAATCCTGCTTTCTCTCAGTCCTTCTATTTTTGTTGTTGTTGCTCCCGTTCTTTAAAATCACCAATGGAAGGGGAAGTTGTACTGAAATGCAGCTTCAGCTCCATCTGCTTACTTGAATTAGGCATATAAGCCTGTACAGTGGTACCTTGGTTCTCGAACTTAATCTATTCCTGGAGTCCATTCAACTCCTGAAACCATTCAAAAACCAAGGCGCAGCTTCAGATTGGCTGCAGGAGCTTCCTGCACTCAAGCAGAAGCTGCGTCGGACGTTTGGCTTCCGAAAAACGTTCGCAAAATGGAACACTTACTTGTGGGTTTGCGGCGTTCAGGAGCCAATTTGTTCGGCAACTAAGCCGTTCGGAAACCAAGGTTTGACTGTACAAGGAACAGAAAAGTACTAAAAAAAAAGAGAGAGTGTGAAAACTGGTAGCCAGTATAACAACTTTGGATGCCACTCTGGTCTTACTTAAATATTTGTTTTGACTTGCAGAAGAGTAAAAACTTTTGCCAAGCGTGTGCCATTCTTCTGTGGTTTTTGTTTAAATCCTGGCACCAAGTCTCTCCCGAGAAAAGCAATGAATATATTCATTCTGTATTACCTTTTAAATTGTGCAGTTTAACATTAGAGGAGTAATGCCAACTCAGTGTGTGGTTGTGGTAGAGAGGAAGGCAGGCCAACAACTGAAAATGGCCTCAAGTGTAACTGGTACACTGTTGCAGTAGGTACTGCTTCAGCCAACAGAGGAACTGAGGGATCATGGCCATAGTCATAAAAAAAAACTTTAATTAAGGCCATCACAAAATATAAATATTGCTTTTGTGTGCTCTCTGTGTTTCAAATGTCAGAGATCCCCCTTTGTCATTTTTAATGAGCTAATCCACCCTGTAAAAATTACCAGCTTGTCATCTCCAGTAGCTTTGCGTGGAGGAGGGGAGGACCATCTGTCACGCTGTTGCGTCTCCCCCCCTTTATGATTTATATTAGTACCTATTCTGAAGATTAGTTTTAACTGTAGTTATAATCAGCCCATTTTCAGTCACTATGATGATTCAAATCCAGAGGACCATGAATGGAAAAAAGAAAAAAAATACTGCTCACAGAATTCTGTGCACACACGTACAAACCTTTGCTCTTGGTGGAACAGTCTTCCACTGATGCAACTTGATTTCCTTTGCTCAGGTTTTCATTTTCAATTACTTGTACGAGGCAAATAGATGATTCTCATAGTATTCTCGTATGCAGAGCACTTTTACCAGTTATGACCTTCCTAATATAAAACTGCACTGAGATGAGGGGCCACAGCAGCTGCATGAAGACAATACAGTGGTACATTGGTTCTCAAACTTAATCTGTTCCAAGAGTCTATTCAACTCCCAGAACCATTCAGAAACCAAGGCACAGCTTCTGATTGGCTGCAGGAGCTTCCTGTACCCAAGAGGAAGCCACGTCGGACGTTCGGCTTCCCAAAAACATTCGCAAACTGGAACACTTACTTCCGGGTTTGCAGTGTTCGGGAGCCCATTTGTTCGCCAACTAAGCCATTTGAGAACCAAGGTACCACTGTACTGTGTCGAGTCCCTAGCATTGTGCATTAAAAGTAATTAGAGTAGGAGGAGTACGAGATTTCTCTGTCTGACACTTTGGAGAACTTCTGCTAGAGTTGGCAATACTAGACTAGTATTAACTCTGAAAACACAATAGTTGAAATATTCCTCACACACTTGTTTCAAAATAACAAGAAAATCCAATAAACATTTCTATATATTATACTAGATACTTGACATTTCTATGCACTACTCACATCTGCATATATGTTAGGTAAAGCTATGTCAGGCATTTAAAATTGGCTTGGTCCATTGTTGTGTCAAATAAAATAAGTGCTTAAAAATTTGCATGGAAGGTAGGAGAGTAAAATTGTTTCAGTCCTGAAAAACACCACTTAGAAACGCTCACACTTAGAACTCACTTGATAGGAAATGATGGGCAATCATGTAAATAATCTATCACTTTATTCAGGCACTTTGTAGAAGGATGTTTAACATTATGAATAGTGTTTGATCTTCATCCTCTTAAAAAAGAATTCCTTTTTATATATCTTGTGATATAGTAAACACAACAGGCTGAGTTACTATTGAAGGTTTCTTAGGAAGCTAGGAACGTAAGAACCTACCTCATACCAAGTCTTACCTTTGGTCCATTTAGCTCAATCTTATCTACACTGACAGGCAGCACAAATCTCCAGGTTTGCAAAGAGCCCTAATGTGGAGATATCATGAAATGGGCCTTGGATTTATGTGTGCATAGCATGTGCTGAGCTACAATACTGCCTCTTTTTTGTTTTCTATATGGTATGATGGACAGGTGAGTCAGAGAGAGACATAATTTGAAAATTAACACTATAAAACTCTTTCATACACATGGAGCTATCTTGGCAACAGATTAGTTGACTCTTTTTAATCTAGGCAGCTGATTCACTTGCACAAATATTACTTGGAGGAACTAGCATCCTCCTTTGAAAGTAACTAGACATCTTGCCAGGACAATGAAGTTATTTGTGTACAATGAATCACCTGGGTCTATAAGGAAATGCCAGACTTGCATGCCTGAGCTAGGGATGGGGGAGAATTTTTATTCTGTTTGCATTCTAATGAGAACCTACTAATTAATACTTCTTGAAGCAACATACAAATCAAAACAAAATTGCCCTTCAAAATTTTCATTTCTCTGAATTTTGCAGTGCAGTTCTGCAGCCAATCTGTATAAAAATGAATATGTTGAGGGAGGGATGCATGAAATGGATACTTTGGTGAAAATTGCATACAAAAAATGCATTATTTTGCAGGAAAGTGCTCTGGAAAATGTATATAGTAGTCAAAACTGCAGAAAAGTATATATACAGACAGATTTCACACTAAAATACTGATGAATTTTCAAGACAACTGCTACTTGCTGAGGAAACATGGAGAACTGAATGGGAAAGTTTGGAAAAAATAGAAACTGGGGAAAACATTGAAATTATCCAGTGATTGTAAATGCAGAGAAAAATCTTAAAACTGTTTTTGTCAGTCTGCTTGTCTATTAATAGATGTGATTAGTTCCTTGCTAAGGGTGTTTTTGGGACGGTAAAAATGTGATGTTGTGGTTATATTAGTATTGTAAATTGCTATTATTACGGCCTTCTGAAATGTTGTCAACATCATTGAGAGTGCAGTGGTGCCCTGAAAGGTGATTTATAATTAATTTAATTAAAACATAAATAATAACATAAGGCTGGAGCAGTACTAGTTTCTAAGCCTTGAGTTGCTATTATGCACCTTAAAGCAATGGAGGCAAGTATAATAACTGGACATGGGTTTCATTTTTCTGGTGTACTTTGTATCTTGTTTCAGCTGTCAAAAATGCCTTTTCTCTTTCTATGCTTGCAGCACTGTTTATTTCTGTTGCATCCAATCTCCCCGATGATCTGCAGAATCCCAAAATGCTTTTTTTTGGTACTTGCTGAACTTTACAAGCAGCTTGACAGGTTCTCTCCAATTTATGAATTGTTCCTGATATCAAGGTTGATTAATCTCCTACACTGTATACATGAAACACTTTACATCACTTTGACAAAAAGCCAAGTATATGAAGAGATGGATATTTTCCTTCTTATAAAAGCAGGTCTTCTAGCTACTATACGGGTGTTCTGTTATTTACCTAGTTTAAGAGACAGTCTCTATTTTTATTTTTACACCTCAATTTGTTATGATCTTGTGAATTGGCTCATTCCTTTAATTTCTTTCAGAAAGTTCATCCTTGACATTGCATTATGGTGTGCTAAACTCCACCGCAATTCCTTGAATCTTTTATGATACTGTTTTCTTCTCATTTTGTTTCTCTAACTCTGCACATAGTCTTGGGTTAATATCTGCAAACAGTTGGTCTAGTACTTCGGTTAGGGGAAAAATCGGTGTCCCTTCCATTCTTTGCATGCTGTTGACATTTGCAAAGTAGTAAATCTGGTGTTGCAGGAATGACAGTATTCATCTTCTCCAGGAAACTGCCTATCTATGTAGCACCTTAAATTGATAGTATGTACTCCTGGTCATTGCTGATACTTGTCTTTCCAGAAATAAAAGTGAGTTCAAAAAAAACTTAGGCTCTCAACCTGGTCAGACAGATAAATTGCCAGCTTATCTATCCCAAGAAGCATTTCCAACATTTCCTTAATCTTTTCTTCATTCAGTTTCAGCCTGTTTAACCTTACTTAGCTGACTGCAAACTGCAAATACTGGTTTAGAACTGAGGCAGCTGTTGCTGGATACTTATTTAAATGAACAGAGATCTGGATGTCATCTGCATATTGGTTGACACCCAGTTTCAAAATTTCAGATTATCTCTCTCTTTGTGGCCTCATGTTAAGGAGCATCAGTGATGCAACTGAGCCCAGTGGAACACCATGCCAGCCACCAAGTGGCTGAGCTAGCATCACCAATTGGGACTCCTTGAATGCATTCCAGTCTAGAAGCATGAAACCATTCTAAAGAAATCTGGCGCTCCTATTAGCTGTTCAAGATGGATTTGCAGAATGACATGTTCTCCTTATCCAAAGGACCACTGCAAAGTCCAGGGATTATCAAGAAGGAAGAGTTCCCTCTGTCAACTTCCAGACACAGATCATCCCTGCAGGGATCCTCAGTCACATAACAAGACCAGAAGTCTGACTGGAAGAGATTGAAGGAAGATGTGTCACCCAAGTGCTGGTCTTCACCACACATTCAGCTATCCTCTGATAAAAGAGAATGTCTGAGATTGATCCACAGCTGGCTAAATCTTTCCTGTGTAGTTTCTTCAAGATTGGTAGATTATCAGTTCCTTTAGCTGAGGAGGAACTCTCTCCTTATGATGTTTCACCCCATAGCCCTTTAAGCTCAACTAGCCAGGCAAGATCGGCAGCAATCTAAACAATATGTGGTAGTCTTCACAGTGCCAAACACTCTGTCAATAACCTCAAGGGAAACAAGACTGAAACAATTTTCCTTCCATTCTTTCAGATTTCATAACTCTTTGGCTTGGAAGAATGATTGCTACGGCGCTGAGTCTTTATAGAAGCTTTTGCTCACTTCCTGTTCTAGAACTATGGAGACGTGTCTTGAAACACACAAAGCCACCCAGACTATTTTCATCTTATCCACTTAAATAATTTTTATAAAGGATTTAAGAATATGTTTCTTATTATTTTCATCATTCTTTATGGCATACTTCCCTCTCCAGGTTGTTGGTTTTTTTTTTAAATTAAACCCTATGGAAATCTTTTATAAGATCTTGATTTAATTCTTTTGCAGTCTTGGCTACATTATCTATGTGAATTGTGGTTGGAATATGAGCTTGATTGATCTTTGTGCTTGGAAATTGCACCAATTAGCTGGCAATCCGGTCAATGATGTCATTGAATTCCGTTTACTTTTTACTCTTGCGTAGCTAAACAAGCCAGCGCAGCATTTCTCATTTAGTTTTTTTATTAACATTGCTATCATGTGGAAATGCCATAGTGAAAATAAGGGGATTGTTGCATGTCTTACTGCCCTTGGACATGATACATAGCAAGGGAATGTACCAAGGAGCAGACAGAACAGCAAATGTTTGGTTGTAGTGTACTGTACCCCTTGATACTGCCCCTCACTTGCAGCATCCCATAGCAACTGGTGTGTTGAAGCAGAGCCATGGACTCTCTCTTCCAACATTGGTCTCTCTATATCTTTCCTGGATGGTGCAGGGCAGTGGCAAGCTGCTGGACTGGCTCCACCAGCACAAATGCTCAACTTTCACCTTGCCACCACTCTGTTCCATCCTAGTCAGAGCCAGATAAGCTATAGTGATGCCAGTACCAGGAGGGTGACTTAATGGTTCTGCCCCACCACACTGGCCACTGCTGGTAGTATCCAAAGCATAAACATGAATATAGTTAGCATTGCCTCAACAATTTGAAGATTTAAGTTTTGGATTTTGTATCACATCATGATTATAACAACTAGTTAAAAACAAAACCGGGTTCTGTGTGTATTTCCCCCCCTTTGCAGGGCAGCTTCATCTTCTTATGCAGAGTCACTGCTAGCATCCTTGGGCAATTGCAATGGCCCTACCTTCTCCTTTTGAAAAAATCCAGCCCAGCTCTCTCTAAGAAGATCTAGCCGCTTTTCTCATTTCCCAGCTACATAGCATTGCTCTGGGGCAAATTTTAATCATGGCTAGATGCAGTCACCTGTACTGCTTTGAATGCTACCCATTGTTGCCGGGTAAACTAACCTTGGCCCAATGATGGAGGTAATGGCCCAGCAGAGGGCACCTGGACCCAGCACTGCTGCAATATTCAAAGTGTTCTAAAGGCCTTCAAGGGAAGCTCAGGTTTCATATTCCTTTCTTTGCAGAAGAACAAATGATCTACTGAAGTTAATGGCTGCTTTGCCATAGATTTCAGTGAGCTTAAATCTCACCCCAAGTGATTAATGGACTTGTAAGGTGGTCTCTTCTCTGACTGCCACATGTGAAGCTTACTGTGGACTGTATTGTTAAACCTGCCAGATTCAACAGATGTGATTTATCTCCCTGCTTTATATCATCTGCGATCTGCATTCAGCTATAAATCCCTTTTCTTCTGGGGAACTAAGACAAATTAATCAAGTGATCTGCTTCTTTTTTTGAGTGTTTTCACCTCATTATTGGGTTTATTCATTCTGAAATAAAGAATGCTTTATTCTTTACTCTAGAATAAATAATATTTTTTGATGTTTGCACATGATTAGAAAGAGAATGGAAGGGACCATCAGTAGCCAATTCAGTATATGCTATGTCGTGATATTATTTTGACCTCCTGCTAGAAAAAAAAATTATGGTAGCAAGCAGGCATTGTGAGAGCAGGTGATACGGTACCTACTGCACTGACTGACTACAGATATGCAGTTGTCTTGGCACTGAAATACTATTTAACTGATAATGCATATGATTAGGGTTGCTAGTGGTTTAATGTCCTCGTTCCAAACATTATTTATTTATTTATTTATTTTGCTTGCTTGCAAAACGATAACACTTTTTCTTCCAAACAACAACATAGGAACTAAAGGACAGTCTTTTCAAGACTGGAATTTTGTTGAGATAACACCCACATTGAAGATGGTATTCAACTAAATAATACTGCTAATGTAACAGGACTTTCCCTATCTCCTCGCCCCATGCATGCCTCTCATGCCATCCCCTAAATCTCCCCTGGAGGGTTAAGGGAACACCCAGAACAGATTTAAGTGAGGAGAAATACAGTACTTGCATTGACTGATTAGCACTGTGTTGAATTCAACCCTCAGGCTTTACAATGGGACTTAGGTCTGAACTAGATAAACACAATTTGATCAAACTATTCCTGGACTGCATGCAGTAATTATGGGAGTCCCCCCACAAAAAGTAAATTAGTGCATTGCAAAGAAGACAAGGCTAGAACCTATCTCCCAGGTATCTGCTATGCTAGTTGCGCAGAGTCTTATTATATAGGAGCAATTGGAATGGCTGACTCTCCCACCTGCAGTCTGCAATGGTATTGTCCAAAAAGTCATCTACCTCTCAGTGAACTGTCAATAAGACTGGAGCATTCTATCACCTTAATTCCTCATCAAGCCTTTACCCCCCCCCCCAAAAAAATACTGATTATCCAACAGCTTTGAAATCTAAAAGGGACTCTATTTTTTGAACTGCTATCTGCAGATTTGTCCTGGCACAGGGATAGCCAATGTAGTGTCTTCCAGATGTTTCTGGACCACAACTTCCAGCTCCCAGTTAGCATTGTCAATGGTCAGGGTTGGTGGGAGCTGTACTGCAACAAATGAGTCCTGCATTGCAGGGGGTTAGTCTAGATGGCCCTAATGGTCCCTTCCAACAGTACAATTCTGATATCCGGAGCACACCCTGTGCTCACAGAATGCACTTCCACTTTGGCAGGTGGAGCCCTTGTTTTTTGCCAGTCCCTCTTATCAACTACTGCCCCCCAACCCTCAGAAGCAGCTTTTCAAGAGGCCTGGGGAGCTGCAGTATTGCCCCCCCCAAAGGTGATCTATTTCTCAAGCAAAACTGCTTTCCACTTGTGAAGAATCACTATCAGATAAAACCCAATAAATTTGCAGCTTTTTCCAACTGAGGGCTTTCGTATGAAGAAATCAAGAACTTTGACCCTCCCCCCACTTTTGTTTTGAGTTCATAGATATTTGCCTTCCTTGCCTTTTAATGGGACCCAGTTGCAAAACTCATCTCTTCTTGAGAAGATTGGGGGGGGGGGATATTAGCTGATTTTATTTTATAATACTGCAGCTAAGAGCTCAAGGAACAACAGAGTCTGTCCCACCCCCACCCCCACCCCAATAGATCTCCAAGTGTACCATATTGTATTTTTCATCCTTGGTTGTTGTTTTTTTTAATAGTTTATCTACAAATGAAAGTGAATGCATCTTTCAGTTGGCAGGCCTTATATTAGGGAAGAAGAGCCTTATGACAGATCAATTTAATGGACCAATTGATCTCTTCTTTAAATGATGTGGGAGTAATGGCTTTATTGTCCTCTGCATTTTATATAAAGGTTATGTTTTCACTCCCTTCACCAAAGCATCAAAGAGAGAGGGCATTAAAAAAATCCTGTTTAACTATTACTTATTATACTATTTTTCTTTTTCCTCCCCTTTTCCTCCCCCTCCTTCCTATAGACTCACATCGAGAATTCCTTCACAGGCCTGCTTCTGGATACGTGCCAGAGGAGATCTGGAAGAAAGCTGGTAAGAATTGTTTAAAAATACGAGCCTAGCAACTTGGCAGCTGCGTGCATTTGTTAATGTTCTGATATAAAGAATAAAAGGGGCGGGGGGGGGGATGTGCTACTAATAAGCCAAAGATTCAGTTAATAGTCTTAAACTGGAACAGATCAGAACACCAGAACTGTTTTAATTAGAGCAACATCTATGTCTGAAGATAAGGAGATGTCAATATGGAATTTTTTTGAAAAAAAAGAAAGGAAGAAAGAAAGAAACCCAGATAATAAACAGATCATTTTCAGGGCTTGTTTCACATTTCCTTGTGGAAAAGCTACGGTTCATTCTTGAACATTGACACACATGATTTTTCTAATGGTTTAGCGTTGAGAAGTCAAATAGAATTTGGGAAGCCGGGTCTGCCTAGAAGTCACTGTATTGTATTTGCAAAATGTGCTTCTTACAATTGGCATGTTCTTAGACTTCAGATGGAAGAGCTTGTAGTTGGCTTGTAGCAGTGGGAAGGCACTGCATAATAGGCACAAGCCACACCTCCAGACCAGGTGAGATAATATATGTTGCCTCAGTTAAGACTTTGCTAATAATTCCAGCAGCTTCTAAAAAGGGATGGGCTTGGTGGGGAGGGGGACATTGGAACAACCTCCGTGTAGTAGAGCAGGGCTCAGCAACCTTTTTCAGCCGTGGGCCGGTCCACCTCAGACCATGTGGTAGGCTGGACTATATTTTGAAGGGGGGAAATGAACAAATTCCTACGCCCCACAAATAACCCAGAGATGCATTTTAAATAAAAGCACACATTCTACTCATGTAAAAACACCAGGCAGGCCCCCAAAATAACCCAGAGGTGCATTTTAAATAAAAGGACACATTCTACTCATGTAAAAACACGCTGATTCCTAGACCATCTGTGGGCCAGATTGAGAAGGTGATTGGGCCACATCCAGCCCACAGGCCTTAGGTTGCCTACCCCTGTAGTAGAGCATGTGTGGAGAACCTTTAGCCCTTCAGAGGCTGCTGAACTACAACTCCCATTATCCATGACCACTGACTATGCTTCCTGGAGCTGTTGGGAGTTGTATTTTAGTTAACTTCTGGAGGGCCAGAGGTTTCCCACACCTGGTCTCAAGTCTCAGGAATAAATGACCAAGCAAATAGTGTCAATACCAGAGACAGAGAGAGGAAGAGGGAGAAAGGCTATTCGTTACCTCTCATGGGGATGTTGTAAGGTTGAGAGTGGTTAGTCACCCAGAGTAGAACACCAGCTTAAGTTCCTTGAAGGCAAAGTGTGAGAGCAGTGTAGGATAGGATCATTTCTTCTTGTCCTCTTAGCATGACATCTTAAGCCCTTGTGAGTAGGCTAGTCTGACAAGAATCTCTATCCTTTCCTTTCTTCCTCAGGCAAATTATCGCACTTCATTAGCTCATTAGTATACACAGCCATTCTGCCAGCATCTTAAATCCAAACACTGTCACCAGCTTATATGTTTTACAGAATGCAATTAGCCCTAATTCTAAGGGGCCACTTCATAATTATAGCCAAGCAAGGGCACTAAAATTTGTAAGTAAGCACTCTGTGGATTGCCTGCAGAGTCTCCACATCAACAGCAGCGGCTGCTAGACAGGTATGGAGGAAGACTTTTCGCAAGTTCCAACCAACACTTGTAATATTACAGCTGCCATGCATACCACTGTCATGGGACTAGGAAGGCTGCCTGTTGTGATATGCTCATGGTCATAGAATCATAGAGTTGGAAGAGACCACAAGGGCCATCCAGTCCAACCCCCTGGTGTCATGCATCTCCTCATCTCATGCACCTCAACCAGGGAAGGTGTAAGCTCTCTCTCTGCCCCACTCTGCCCCACTCCTGCCCCACTCCTGCAGACAAACAGGATCTTCTCAGCAGTGGAGGCATTGATCATCATCTGAGAGCAGCCTTGCTTAACTGGGAAAGCATGGCAGCACAGCTGCATGAACAACACTCTCTGTCTCCTCTCCCAGAAAAGAGAGGAGAGCTTTTAAGATGTCCTCTAAATTTGCAATGAGACCAATCCTCCAGAGGCCTCTAAGGCATCTTCTCATTTCAAGGGGGTGTCCATAGCATTATAGCTCTTGAACTGCTAAAGCTATGCTGGAAAGAGGCAAGGCTTTATGGCCTTTCCAAGGACCCAGTGTGCCTCACACCAGGCTATGTGCACACCATGCATTTAAAACACATCCAAAGCACAAAACTGACACGGGCTTGAAATAGATGTACCCATCCTTAGGACTGAGCACTAACATTTGATGATTTTTAATCCCTTCCCCCAGTTCAGACAAAGTGTTAGAGATAATAGATTTGTTTTTTTTGTTTTTAAAAACTATGTTCAGTGGTAACTGTGCTTCGTGAGATAAAAGGCATGTATTTAAGATTGTGTCTTCTTTAAAAATATATATAAAAATCAGAATAAAATTTGCATCTGTGGGTTTGTCTTCATATATTTCTTTTCAAGGGATCAGAGAATGTTTGCAGTTGGTAATAAATATTCAAGCATCTTGCAAATGTCCTACCAATTCTCTTTGCTGATCTGTGTGTGCCAGTGGGACTAGAATAGGAATGCATAATTTAAATATAAATTGCCTTATTTGCATATACAATTAGTCAAGCTGCAGCTTTGATCGTAAGCAAAAATTATTGTCCTGTTGCCACTTAGATAGAATTGTAATTCACCTTGAATATTCAAAGTAAATTAGTCCCTGCCTTGCATAGCTGCACAGTCTGATTTCTCTCTCCCCACCCCCGCTCATTTATGGGAGGGTAATGTGAGGGCATATTTTTAACTCCCATAAAAATTAAGACATACCTTTTCCCTCTAAAAAATTTCCCTGTAAAATATTATGGTTTCTTCTCCAGGAATTTTAAGATTAAACACGTCTCTCTGGAAAACAGATATCTTTTAATAAATGTATTTTATGATCGGTATCTACCTTAACATGTTTTAGCATGCGTTTCAGTCTATTAAGAAAAATGTAGAAGTGAGGCAGCGCTAGCCTCACTTAAATGGGGATTTTGACAATAACGTTGGGGATATTAAAATGATTCGGATCTTTGGTTTCGAATGGAATTGCTCTAATAAAATATATGGCATCAAATTTCGAGATTCAGAACAAGATTTAAAGAACTGGGTAACTTGTATTATGTACCTGCCAAAGTTTTTCCCCCTCCACCCCTACTTGCAGATCAAACTCTTTGTTAACCTGAGAGCAGTTTCATAGGCAGTTGTGATATGGCACTAGGAGTGTGGAATATGTTTTTCTGGGAAGGGGGCAGTCAAGAATCCCAGTGGGTACAAGCAACCCTTGAATTACACCTGCAAAGCATCCCTGGATCCTAGTCTATAATGATTAAAAGCACAATCCTATATGTTTATTCAGAAGTAAGTCCCATTGAGCTCAATGGAACTTGCTTTCTAAAAACTGTTTAGAATTTCAGCCTCAACCTTAGCTGTCCTCCAAGTTCAGAAACCTCATAGGTTAAGAGAAATTATAGCTGAAGGTAAAGAGAACTAAATTTATCGTTCTCTGGGATACTCTACATTGCACTGTAACCACCGAACATTTGTAACTCTAATATTTTTATTCTACAGTAAAACATTTTTATTAGGAATCTTATGTTTTTAATTAAACAGAACATTTAATTAAGGTGCTTCTTAAGTGGGTGAAACAATTAAGAGCAAACACTTGAATGAAACATGTCATAATTAGTTTTAATAGAGTGTTAATTGGTACTAGGTTTGCCAAGTTAATAATTACTGCTTATTAAATTTTCAATTAATCATTGTCATTTTGCTTTGAATAAAGATGAAAATGAGATACACTGAATCAGGGGGAGGATAGTTTCCTTGTTAATTAGAGTAGTTGAGTTTTTAAAAAGGAAAGAAATCACTTGTTTCAGTTGTCAGTTGAACACGTGAAATCTTTCACTTCTCTTGCATCCAAAAAAAAAAAAAAAAACCCCACTGGCTCACGGATGACAAGTCATGTTATCCAATGTGAAAAAGCAGACTGCATTATGTTAGATAATGTAGATCTAAGACATTGTAACCATCCTCACATTACTCTATAGCCCTAGTTCAGTTAGTTATGCATTTGAGCACATGCTTGTCTGGAACAATAAAGAGTTTTGTGACCCCTTAACTGCTAAGAAATTTATTATGAAATAAGATTTTGTGGACTACACACTACTTCATCACAGATTTGCTAATCTTTAGGGCATCACATGCTTCCTTTCAGAATTTCTACTTCCTAGATGACTAACACTATCACTGTTGATGTTGCTATTATGGGTATGCTATTTTATTCACACACACATACATACATTGTATAGAATATAAACGTGTTTTCTTGTTTTCTAATATATTTCTGTATATGTTCTTCAGTGTAAGTCACTTACCTGCTTGGTGACAAGTGAGTGATAAGTTTAATTTTTATTAAGAAGAAATAACAGTACAGTGATACCTCCGGTTGTGGATGGGATCCGTTCCGGAGCTCCGGTCAGATCCCGAGTTCTCCGCAACCAGAGGGACCACTTCTGCACATGCGCGCGGTGCGGTAGAGCGCTTCTGCATATGCGCGCATGGCAAAACACTTCCAGGTTTGCCACTTTCGCAACCCGAAGTTTACGTTACCCAAGGGTAACATAAACCAAGGTGCTACTGTAAACATATTAGCAATAAAATAAAAACCATAAGGTGGTATTCTAATAAGTTTTATTTAAAGTAGGCCTGTTGAAATTAATGAAGACACCTAAGGTACTTCAATAGGTCTACTTTGAAGTAAAACTTGGTTGAATACCACCCAAGTGCTTTTTCACCAGGTTACACCTCTCACCTTGAATGCTTGTGCCTGGGCTGGAGGTGCGCGTTGAATTATTGGATTTTTGTGTGGCTTGAATGTAGACCACAAAAGTAAGAGTTACAACCATTTCCCCTTTTTTGCCTCGATTCCTCCCACTGGCATGTGGCCCTCAGAAAGTTCCCCATGAGGGAATGTGGCCTTTGGGTTAAAAACCCTGCCATGCAGTAACTCAGGCAAGGCCTGAAATAATAGCCAATCCTTCCCCTGTTTACCTCTGCTTCAATTTCCTTCCCTTCACTTGTTGTTTCCATTGTGTCTGTTTCAAGACTGCAGGCCCCTTGGGGCAGGAAACTGTGAAGCCTGTTCCATGCCAAGTACATTGATGACGCTATATATTAAATTTGATGGCAAAATAGTTAGGCTATATTCTTTCTCCTTGGCATACCTTGCTTTCCACAGAGAAAGTCTCTGGTATGCTAGTGTTCCAAAACACTAGAAATTCTCTCCCATGTGCCATGAGGTGGTATAGTCCTTGGAGAGGACTGTACCACACAAAAAGCCTGTTTCGATTGGCTCTAAGTAAGTACATTGGAAAGTAGGCAATAACTAAGTAACAAATCAAACCTAAGCAATGACAACATGGTTTTATTATTATGAACTAACTAACTGGTGCGCCATAACTTAGGTTCCATTCGGTTGGCAGAGGTTTGTCCTCATGAGGAATATCACTCAAGAACTTTCAGAGATCTAACTACTTAGTACATGGGACCATTTCCCCTTGACTAACACCCTTGTAATGTTCCTGTAAAGCTGAGGGAAATGTCTTACTTTGCAGAGGAAGCAGTCAATGAAGTAAAACGTCAAGCAATGACTGAGCTGCAGAAGGCAGTGTCGGAGGCAGAACGGAAAGCCCATGATATGATTACTACGGAGAGAGCTAAGATGGAACGCACAGTCGCAGAGGCCAAGCGGCAGGCAACAGAGGATGCACTAGCTGTGATCAATCAGCAAGAGGATTCTAGTGAGGTAAGCCACTCCCCTGCGGAAAAGGTCAACTCCAGATTCACTCCCAGCATGAGCTTAAGTGGGGCCCATTGCCCCATGTTTGAGTTCCCCTTTCAAAGTGTGTTTTCTTCCCCTCGTGTTTATTTTCATGTGTCTTTGCACTAGGCAAGCTGTTGATTGTAAAGAAAAAGCAAGAATGTTGTCTTAAGCAGAGGAAACCAATAAGAAAAAGGAGGAGTTGACAAAAATTGAGTTAGGCGAATG
This sequence comes from Lacerta agilis, assembly GCF_009819535.1. NCBI lineage: Eukaryota > Metazoa > Chordata > Lepidosauria > Squamata > Lacertidae > Lacerta > Lacerta agilis. The sequence goes on along the minus strand of NC_046318.1, from coordinate 61,352,639 downwards.
GTCCTTATCTAGTTTGACTGGGAGCAGATTTCCAGTACCCAAGGTGAGGTCGGTTTCCGCTCTGCTGCCTCAAATCCTTTTTGTAACTGGAGGTGGTCTGTGGTCTACCAGTGACTTGAACATACATTGGCTAACACTACACTCCTAAATACATTTACCTGGAAGTAAGGGCTTAGCCACACTTCCTATTGTCCCACTGCTTTCCTCCGAGGAAAACAGCTCTTTAGCGCCCAGTCAGAGCAAATGGCAATTTGTGTTTCCCCTAGATTGTCATTTGTTCTGATCTATTGCTAAAGAGTGGGTTTTCAGTTGGAAAGGAGCAAGACATGGGGAAACCACTTGGACCCATGCGTAGAAAGTGTGGGTCAAGCAGGAAATGGTTTGGTCCCATGCTTTCTAGGCATGACTCAAACACAAATATGGACAAGCTCTAAGACCTTTTGTCGAAACACATAAGCTGCGCCCTTAAGCTCATTAAAAGAAATCAGTTCCACTGAAAAGATAACAGAGATCTCTTCCAAATAAATGTGTCCAGGATTTGAACGCAGCCCCATTAAAAGTGACCTGCCTGGTCCCTCATATTGAAAGCATTGGAAGTGTTTTCTCTACAGGTATTTTTTGCAGCCCACCTATTTTCTGCTTGTGACACACAGTGGTTTAAAATGTGTGCAGTGTTCTGTGGGGAAAGGCCTTGGTGAATAATGCTACTTCCAGACATGAATTTGGATCTGGTGATCTCTAGTCCCTCCTAAGTCCTTGTTGCTCCCATTTCCTGGAAGAAACAGAGGCGCACAAATTTATTAATGCTGTACCCAAAATTTCTTCATTTTTTCCTTCGACTATTCACCATCAATTAATGAGGTGGAAATTGTAGTTGGAGAGTATCAAAGAACATGGTCGGGGGAATTTCTGTGAAATTCACATGGGTGGGGCTTTTATTGTATAAGTCTTACTTTGAGGTGCCCAGAGGGTGCTTGTGAGTTTTCTTTCTTTCATTCTACAAATCATCTCCCTGATGGTGTGGGCTCTGCAGCCTTCCCAGGTGCTCACACTTAAAAGAACGCTCAGCCAAGGGGTTTTGAGGAAGCAGGGTCTGAGAAGGCTGCAGACCACCAAGAGATAACTGTACAATGGGAGAGGACACTCATTCACACAAACACACACACACACCTCAGTCACTGAGTAAGTAAGATGTAAGTGCAAACTCTGCCCCAAAACAAAAATATTAAAGAATTTCTCAAGACTCCTGAGAAGGAGGCAGTGGTAGTGGGAAAACAACATCTTTTGCATGAGGTGAAGTTTATTTAGAAATATCGGGCAAGATATGGCTTAGCACTAATTTGAATGGGGCTTCAGCTTTATGAATCAAGTGTACACAGCCTTCAGTATCTTAAGTGTACAAGAGCATATGAAGCTGCCTTGTATTGTGTCAGCTGTGTCAGAGCATCACTGTTCTGGCTGGCAGTGGCTTTCCAAAGTCTCAGGTACAAGTCCTCTTCCCCCCCCCCTCAGACTTACCGCCCCACCTTTTTTCATTTGTACAATGCCAGAGATTAAATTCTGAACCCTTCATGTGTGTGTGGCCTATGGATACACAGGCTTAAGTGAAAATGTGCTAATTTAAGGCTGCATCCCTAAGCACACTTACTGGGGCGTAGGCCCCCCATTGAGCTCAGTGGGGGGGGTGTTCTGGGAAAAAAAACTTACTTAAGATTGAATGATTAAAGGCAGGGCTTTTTCCCCCAGCCAGAGCTCACAGGAGCTCAGCTCTAGAACCTCTTAGTTGGGCACCATTGCCTTTCAAAAAGAAAAAGGGAGAGAAGTTTATCATGAACTCTGGCACATCTTTTTCAAGAAAAATAGCACTGATTAAAGGTTTATCACTCATGTATTTTGATCCTTAACATATATGTTTGGAAACAAGTATAACAGAGGTTAAAGAAATGGAGGTGGAGGTTATAAGGCCAAATTACTTTCCCCTCAATAATAAATATATACCCACATGCATACACCAGTGGACTGAAATATAGCCATGGGAAATGCAACAGTAGTTTAGAGTACAGGACACTGGTGGTGCGTGTTGATTTCACCATATTTGGGGAGGGTGGCATATTTCTGAAACGAGCAACCACAAAAATTCCACGTCAGATTTATTTTATGAACTCTCCATTAAAAGCAAATATGAATTAGGAGCACAGTCTTGAGTTGACAGTTTCTCTCTGCTTTATGCTCCAAATTAAATTGTGTATTTTCTGAAAAACAGTACGAGCACTCCAGTTGTGATGTTTCCAACTGATGAAAATAGCTTTTGGCAGAAAAACAAACCCGTATGTGTTATTTAGTGGCTAAAAGTGGCATTGTATTCCCCCCCCCAAAGGAAGGTGGAGTCTGTGTGTGTACGGTATATTGGTCAGCACAGGGCCGGGTTGTCCATGGGGAGCAGGGAAGGAAACAGGCTAGCAGAGTTGTGAGAATATTTCCTTAATTAGAATTTATTATTTCAGCCACAGGGATTATGTGTAAAGGGAAGGGCTAGGGGCACAGCATATGGAAGAAGAAAAATAGAATCAAAGAGTAAATTAGATATGAAAAGATGCTTAACCTCAGTTCAGACTACAGCACGTCAGCGAAAGATTTGAATTTTTGTGGGATAATGACATGTGGTACCCTATATTAACAGGAACTCAGGAGTGAGAGAAAGCCAGTTCTGAAGTGTTTGGGATAAAACGAATTCTTGTGTTTCTCAGGGAATAAAGAATATGTTAAAAAACCCATGCAGAAAGGGAAGTCTTGATTAAACCCGCCCCAATAAACAGATGCTACGTATAATTCCTTTCAGTTTAACGTTGATGGGAGATTTCATTCTTTCCTTTTTATGGTAGTCTTTCCTCCTCCCCACCTCCTACCCCCCCCCCCCGTCAGCCGTTTACATGTAACAAGGTCTTTCAGAGAGCATGGCTTTTAATTAATTTATTCAATTCTAACTTAGAGACTTCTAAGGAGAGGTCTGTAGCGCTGACACATTTCACATGTTTGTCTTATTGTGAAGGATTCACATGCTCTTAATTGTTTGAAATGGTTTCCTTAATGTATTCAGTGAGCTGGTAACGTCAGAGTGACTTGGGTTAAAAGATGCAAATTAGCTACTTGCCCAATCATGAAAGAACTGGCAAAAATCACAGGCAGATAAATCAGTGGCATGCTGCAATACGTATCCATTATTTAAGGGAGAGTAAGATTTTAATTGGTCCCAGGCATCTCCAGAGATGAAAGGCTATTGTGGAATCGCTGGGTGCCCAGAGTTTCAGCTTAATGTGTAGCAGATGAATAGGGAGGAGACAAAAGGAATTGATTTTCAACATCTGAAAGTTTTCTCAGGAAGAGAGTCTAGGAGAAGAAGTATATGCATATATTTTTTAGTACTTAACTGTTCCACTGAAGAATTAAATATGACATAAATTAAAATATAACAGCATTTTGCAGCTCAGATATGCCAAGGCAGTGTCTTTGTGAATGCAGTCTGCTATGATCATTAAAATACAGTCCTCTCTGTACAGATTTACATCAATGACTTTTTTTGTTATGAAAAGTTAAATCGGAAAGTTAAATACCTACCAGGAAGGAGTGAGTTTGATACCTGGAGGGATGCCTGAGGCTTTTGAACTTTTTGAATTGCAATATGAACTGACCCAGGCGAATGTGCGTATTGAAACTCAGGGAAGTATCCAGAGAAATCAATCTGCTAGTGCAAAGACTTTGGCTGCACAACAAAACGTCCCCTCGCTCTCCTCTTCCCATGCATCCCTTCATGTTCTGGAGGGAATTTGGGGAGGGTGTGGAATGACAGAAGGAGGGGAGGTTCTGTTGAGCAAGCAAAAACCCTTGGGCTAGTGGATCTCCTTTCTTGGATGCCACCTTCTGTTACCCACTGACTTCCTCAATTCCTGAATGTTACAATGCAGTTCTAAGCTCCAAAAGTGGTATCAAAATGTATTTAGAAATGTATATTTTGGGGGGGGGGTTTCCTCTCTCTGACCCTTGGGGCTCTCACTTCGCCACACACCCTCTCCAAGCTGCATAACTTATTTCCAGGTCACATCTCTCGCTAACCCTGTTCCATGTCCTCTTCAGATGTATTTGCCTAGATGGAATGCGTCCTTGAACTGTGACAATGCATCTTACTGACCTGTCTGTGGAAGGAGAAATATCTGACTTTTGCATGGCTGGAATGCAGGAGCGATTTGCCCGGTGGGGCAGAGCTACAGCAACAGCCTCCCAGCAGGACTGCCACTTTCTATTTTCATAAGGTTTTAGCGTTTACTTGGAGTAGACTCATTGAAATTAATGAACCTACATTAGCTGAGTTCATTAATTTTGGTGGGTCTACTCCAAGTAGGATTAACAGTGGCTACAATTCTTAGGAGTCCATGTTTTCAGATTGCGGGTTCTACAGTTTAGTAATGCCAACCTACAGAGTGATGATGCCTTTCACCTTGCTCTTGGACACCTGTGTCCTCTTGCTGGCTCTTATAGACTGCTGGTGGTGCAGCGTGATGGACTGCAGAGGTAGTCAGAATCCTAACTCCATTGTGGGCGTGTGGGAATTTTCTGGGGCTCTCCATTGACTTCAGAGAAGTCTTCCGTAGTCGCTTGTGCTATTGTTGGCGGTGGAACTGAGCCCTAGTGAACACAGGATACCAGCTAACTCCTGTTCCCTCTTTGTCATGTCCCCAAGTCCCCCCCAGTCCATGCACACCTGCCTATGTGCTTAGTGGAACCAAGTAGTGCAAGTGTGTAGCATAATTTCTCCACTACCAAGTCATGGGTTCCATTGGCTTGAGGTGTTTTAAGAGCATTCTTTCCTGTCCAGTCGGTGTAATTGATGGATACAGTTGCTCTTTAAATCCCTATTTACTAACCTCCTAAGGGGGGGGGGGCTAGTAACAGACATTACAAACTTTTTTCTTTTACTGTTCATAGCCCTCGTCAGACATTTGTGGAGAGCTTGGGGGGGGGGGCTTGGAGTGGGAGAGGGCAAACACTCAAGTTCCACCTCAGCATCCTCATATATTGTGGGGATTCTTTGCTGGAGCCCCCCACGTGCAGGACTAGGTCAACTGCACACGGGATTCCAGTTGCCGGGGATCTGCGGCCAGCGCCTCACATGCGTCTCCGCACGGGCACCGGCCAAGCCTGCGAACGGGACGGCCGATGGTACCGGAGCTTAAACTCACACCGGCCGTTGTCCACCAGGCTAAATCTGAAGGTGCGTGAGTAGTCCGACGAAAAAGAGTGCCTCGTAAAAGAACCCGCGAGCACTTGCTACCTCCTAAATTGTTCCCTTAGTTAACGTACCCAAATAAAAGGTGGCCAAAACTACGGCCAGGAAAAAACGCCCATAGACCACGAAAAATAAAATTGAGACGAAATACAGACAATCACTGTTTCTTTTAGATGGCTTTGGCTGACCTGCATAGGCTATTACCTTTATCTATACCTAACTGTACTAACATTCCCTAGGCTAGCCGTCCCTGAACCGCCAATTCTTCCGCAAGTTCTAGGCTACCTAAGACTAAAGCTATCTAAGCCTAAACCGCCAAATCTTCCGCAAGCTAACCTCACTACCTCCAGCACGCACTTCCAACCCAACCAACCCGATCCCTGAAACCCCAACTATCTACATCTAAATCATCTGAACCCTAACTCTGACTGTCCGCCTAATACGGGGAGCCGCAGCCTTTTATTGACAACCAAGTGCAACGTCATGATCGATAAATTTACCAATAGGAACACTGTTGCTGCCCCCAAAAAAGGCGGGAAGCAGATTAACTGATCATTCACAATTTGAACCTCTGGAACCAAAAAGTCTAGGCGGAGGGATCTCAGTGGTGAGACGCCTACTGAGCCCTGCTTTCGCTTTCACTTCTAAACGGAAGGATACATAAAATAGTGCATAACATTAACATTAACTTAAAGCAAATAATCACGGGTTCAAAGGAACCCACGAAGTGTATTCCCACAATATATCCTCATTTAGTACAAGGGGCTGAAGAGGACTTTTGAGCATGTTGGGTTAAACAATGTGGGCTTTGATGCTTAGACCTTCGGACCATGAGATGGTTTGGACTGGAGCCGGCTTGCACAGGGATGTTAGTGGGCAGGACTTGTGGGCAGCATGGGTAGGCAAACTAAGGCCCAATCACCTTCTAAATCCAGCCCGTGGACGGTCTGGGAATCAGTGTGTTTTTACATGAGTAGAATGTGTCCTTTTATTTAAAATGCATTTATGGGTTATTTGTGGGGCATAGGAATTTGTTCACTTCCCCTCCCCCCAAAAAATAGTCCGGGCCCCCCACAAGGTCTGAGGGGCAGTGGACCAGCCCCCTGCTGAAAATGTCTGCTGACGCCTGATCTACAGCCTCCAAACTTTAAGCCTACACTTGTTCACCCAAAATGTCTGAATAGGGCTTATGAATACATTCAAAGCAGGATCAGGAATGAGCCACTCAAGTGTTCCATCCTCTACTGGCATGCATGGCTTAATCAAGGATGTCCTCTTTTGATTAAACCATTGTTTGTTATTACAGTATGTTTGAATGGGGAAAATATGGTTCAGGCAAACTCTCCAAACAGAATGTTTTACAATACTCATTAGGCAGTTCATTCAAACCATAGTTTAATCAATTGCTCCTTCTATGGATCCAAAGACAAAGTAATTGATTAAGTCACATCTTTAATTAAGCGAGCTCCCGAATTTGACCTATTTCTAACAGACCACTTTCATAATTTCAGTTGAATGAAAGTTCCGGTAGCACGCACCTGAACTTATCTTTGCTACCGCTCAAAGCATAAAATCGACCTTTCTCCACAGCTTAGAAAAATAAAAACAGGAGAAGTTGCAACATAAATGAAAGAATTGGTCTAGTGGTGCTAATTGGTTGCTTAATTTCATTGGAAGAAAGGATGTTTTAGAAGTAGAACAACCCGTCAACAGATAACTTCTTCACCACTTCTTTATAGCTATAGAAAAGGAAGCTAGGCAAAAAATGATGCACTCATCAGAAGACTATTTGGCTAGGAGCCAAACCATGTGTGAACATGCTCTCCTTTAGTGACTTGCTGTGCTTGGCTTGGCTTTATGAGTTGTGCAAATGAATTTAAATAGTGAGGACGAATGGCTTAGTGAACTTACTGCCAAGGTTATTAGAAAAGTTAAAACATCTGTTTTCCTGTACCAACGTACAATGACACTGGAGAATCTTACACATACCGTACTCTTCACTGCCCATGTGGGTTGTAGAGTTTTTGCTAGCTGGAGCAGATGCTTTTCTTTCCTTCTGACATCTGTTCAGATAAAAACACAAGTGCAGCTGATCCAACAATATTATGTTGGGTTTATCTGCTTTGCAATTTTGCTCGGCTGTACGTTTTGAAAACACCACATCTAGCATATCCCCCCCCCATTAGCAGACTTTGGAGATCACAGCCAAAAGTGTGACTCCTAAATGAAAGAACTCCGTGGAGCATTGCTGCAGTTCATATTGGTAAATTCACGTATTTATAGGCATTTGCAAAGTGACTTAACATATTAATTTATCACAGAACACACTTGCACTATATTTGTGTTCACATATTCAAAGTGGATGAAGAGCTGAGAGATTCTGGGGTTTCCCACATTTTTAGTGGCAATTGTCTATATTGATAGACAATACTGTCAAAGCAATCAGGAAAAATTAAAACAAATTAATATATAATTATGTCCCTCTATGCACTGGCTGCAAAAAAAATAATCCAAGAAAAATGAGTTCAATAAATTCACTATAAATTGTTGCTTTGATTCAGGTGGTTTCAGGTTTAATCTGAAATCAAGCTGGATTTGAGTTTGTTGGTAACTTCTCTCTCTTGCATCATTGGATTTACAAAAGGCAAAATAATAACAGAATTGGAGCTGTCAAAGATGCACAAGGGAAACTATGTTTTAATGCTCAGGAACTTGGAAAAGTCTTTTATGCTATGGATTTTTATATTATGGATGTATGTTCTGTATTATTTTATTAATACTATTGCCTAATAGATGTTTGGCTAGCCTTTGGCTAGAACAATAAACTTATGAACTTGAACCATAATTGTGAGAATTCTCTTATAAATGGATTTTCAAAAGCAGAGAAAATACTTCAGCTACATAAACACCCCTTAATATGTGAATTTGTAATCATTATAGAAGATGAAGCCAAGACCACAGCTGGTATTCAAGCTTGCTTAATCCAAATTCTGATTGGTTACAAGTGCTCAGTTGCCTGTAGATGGAATAATGAAACAAAAACACAGAAGTGTGTGTGATCTTAAAAAATCCTATATATTGAACCATTTTTTTACTATCTCTTTGGTGATTCTATAGAAGACATAGGGCCAGTGGAACTGGGCAGAGCACTGCCAGACTAGCTTTGAAACATGTATCCAAAAAGGTCAACATGAGCAAATCCTTGGATTTTATGCCTTGCCCTTTCGAGGTTAAGGAACAGCATTTCTCAATTTCAGTGGCCTCAAACATTTTTAAACCTGTGTTAGATGATGACCACTTAACTTTCTGCAGTATCTAGTGCATATGTGTGTGACAAACCTTCCAAACCTTGTCCCTGTTGATTTGACATCTAAGAACTCATTAATAATAATAATAATAATAATATATTTATACCCTGCCCATCTCGCTGGGTTTCCCCAGCCACTCTGGGCAGCTTCCAACAAAACATTAAAATACAATAGTCCATCAAACATTAAAACAGGGCTTCCTTCAGATGTCTTCTAAAAGTCTGATACAGTGGTACCTCTGGTTATCTACTTAATTCATTCCGGAGGTCCGTTCTTAACCTGAAACTTTTCTTATCCTGAAGCACCGCTTTAGCTAATGGAGCCTCCCGCTGCCACTGCGCCTCCAGAGCACGATTTCTGTTCTTATCCTGAAGCAAAGTTCTTAACCTGAAGCATTATTTTTGGGTTAGCGGAGTATGTAACCTGAAGCGTATGTAACCCGAGGTACCACTGTAGTTGTTTTTCTCTTTGACATCTGGTGGGAGGGCGTTCCACAGGGCTGATATGGTGGATCAGGCCATATCAACATGCCTAGGTCAGCATTTTGTTTTCCAATAGGGACTGACCAGGTAACCCAGAAAAGTTCTCCTGTTGGGCATCTCATTCATCCAGTCAAGGGTTCTCTGTTGTTTCAGATGAGAATGGCAGCCTGTTTAGTTGACTTAGTTCACTGGATTCAATGGCAATTAGCTGTCATCATCATTTATGTACTTGACATCTACAACAAGGCAATGGATTACTTTGAGAGAGAAGGTCTCATCAAAGTGGCTAGGCCATTACAATTGCTGTCATTTAAAGTAAGCACAAAGGGATTCATTTATGTAAGCAGCACTAGTTTATGCCTGACATACACAAATGGTGGCTCTACACTAACTTCTGCAAGGGCAAGTCCTGTCTCACAAACCTATTCGAGTTCTTTGAGAGTGTCAACAAGCATATGGATAGAGACGATCTAGTTGACATAGCAAACTTGGACTTGCAAAAAGCTTTTGACAAAGTACCTCACCAAAGACTCCTGAGTAAGCTTAGTTGTCAAGGAATAAGATGGAGAGGTCCCATTGTGGATCGGGAATTGGTTAAGTTGCAGGTAGCAAAGAGTAGGAAAAAATGGAAAAGTTCTCTGGATGGAAAGATGTAAAAAGTGCAGTCCCATAAGGATCGGTATTGGAACTTGTGCTTTTTAACTTGCTCATAAACAATCTAGAGATAGGATTGAGAAGTAAGGTGACCTGGTTTGCTGATGATATCCCAAATTGTTCAAGGTTGTTAAAAACAAAAAGAGAATGTGTGAAGAGCTCGAAAAGGACCTCTCCAAACTGAGTAAACTGTGGGGTAAGGGACGAAGTAAGATGGCAAATGCAATTCAGTGTAAACAAGTGTAAAGTTCTGCCTGTTGCAGCAAAATAAATATTCATTTCACATATACACTCACGGGGTCTAAACTGGTGATGGCAGACCAGCAGCAAGACCTAGGGGTCATAGTAGCTGGATGAAGACATCAACCCAATGTGGGGCAGCTGTGAAAAAGGCACATTCCATGCTAGGGATCATTAGGAAAGGAATTGAAAATAAAACTGCTGATATTATAATACCTTTATGGAAATCTATGGTGCAGCAGCATTTGGAATACTGTGTACAGTTCTGGTCACTTCACCACAAGAAAAAGGATATTGCAGATTTGGAAAAGTTTCAGAAAAGGGCAACCAAAACAATTTAGGGCAACTCCCCTATGAAGAAATGTTGCAGCCTCTAAGACTTTTTGATTTAGAGTAAAGGCGAGTAAGAGACATGATAGAAGTTTATAAAATTATGCCTGTTTGGACTTGTGTCCACATGAGAACTAAGCCACCCGACATTCCATTTACAAATTGGTCATTGCCACCTAGAGACAGATACCATAGCTCAGTGGTAAGGCAGAAAGTCCCAGGTTCAGTCTGTGACATGACATCTCCAAGGCCAGGCAGCAGGGGATGTGGAGACTCTGGAGAGCCCCGGCCAGTATATCTGAGCTACGAGAGCTTGGAAATTCATAAACATGAAACCTTAGCATCTGCAATATCCTTAGCTCACCCAGGAGCTGGTTTCCAGGGAGAAGGTGTAGAAGTGGGATCTTTCTCCAGGCATGGAATTGACTAATAACAGCACTTTCTGTTCCTTTCAGTGAGGTGTAGATAAGGTTTCCTGTGTGGCTCCATTGAAATGAATGGCGGTTGTGCACTTGTAGTATGGCTTTCTGGTTTGCAACCCAAGTATTTTATCACGAGCTTAATAGTGTTCTATTAGAAATCTCCCACCTTTGCCACATTTATAATTTTGGAAACTTCTTTCCATTGCGATTATCTTTTGTTTGAAAATAAAATATTAAAACTACAATGAGCCCTCTGCATTCCCTGCAGATAAAGTGTAAGCAGAACAAACCTGAAACCACGGACAGTGAATCAAAGCCAGCTGATGATAGACAAGGAGTCTGTATTCCCAGCAATTTTAACCACTAAAAAACATCTGTTTCTCTGTGTTGGTAATTCCACCTTTTAAAAAGAGTTTTTAAAAGATGGGAACAATTTTTGCAAATAGAAGGGGGGGGGGGGGGAAATCCCAGTTCATGCATTTGTAATTACCTGGTTTAGTCTGCAGGCTTAATCGGTATGAGTTGAGTTAGGAAAGCTGCATGCATCTGATTTCAATCTAGTGAGGAGAGAGGGAGAGGGAGAGAGCAATGAGTATTGGACACTTAACTATTCTTGCATCTGCCAAAACATTCCTGTGCCAAAAAGAGAGAGTAAATCTAACACGGGGACTGTTTTCTAAAGAAGCCACTTGACTCCGATTAAATGTTTAATTTCCTTAAAACAGTGTTTTGGATTTAGTTCTTTGTTCTTTCCTGGTAATTGGGATTTCTGTTGTAGTTTAGGAATCTCACTTATCGGCTGGCTCTGCTCCAGCCATCCAGCTGGCATTGCAAAGCTGGAGGAAAGTGAGCAGCAGGCATCCTTTCTGGTGGCTTCCCACTTGGCAGGGAGCGAAAGGGAGCAGAATTGGAGGACGCCGTCAGCTGGCGATATTCTTAACAAGGAATTTGTTGTTTGGAATTAAACGCGAGCAGGGAATGAACTTCTTAGCATTTTTAAACACAGGCCTTCTTTTTAATAGAAAGAAATGAGATTTCAGCAGTGCAACCGGGCTTGCTTGACCAGCACTGCGGTGGAAACCTATTAGCATATTGTCAAGGAAGTCTAATGCAGTTTCCTTAACCCTAGGGCAGTATTCTTCAACCTTTTCTGGCCATTTGTGCAAGTGGCGACCCTTTAAAAAAAACCAACACCATATATTTGTATAGTGTTAGTGTTGCTATTGTGGCTCAAGCCATGAGCCAATAGCAGGTCCTGAACCACTGGTTGTAAATCAATGCCCTCAGGTGGCTTATAGTTAGCAAAGGCCAACCTTCCCTAATATGCCACAAATAACCAACACTGTCTATGTGTTTGGCCTGGGCCTGCAACTTTTATAACAGCAAAGTGTGTAAGCACGGTTGCAAGGTTGCTGTAATATTTATGGTGGATTTGCACAGGAAGGGGAGAAATCTTAGTTTATTTTTAATTGCATGTCACCTTAAAGCGCTAGCTGCTACATGGCTTCAGGAGAACAAAGTCCCGAAATTGTGTGGCAGCTGCCCAACCTGTCTCTGAAGGAGCTTCATGGGCAGTTTAGTGATACAGAAGAGCGCTGCATTCATCTGCAAACTTGAGTCTTGATGTGTCTGCTGTAGCACACAGGTTTAAAGAGGCCTTTTACAAACTCTGGCAAGTCTGTAAGCGTTTCTGTTAGATTGAATATGTTACCGGTTTTGTTTTAGAAAGGCTAAGCTGCCATCCAGAAGATGGTGGGTTCATGGGGTTTCTTTCATCTAAGCCTTTCCAGGACCGGCCCCACCAGTAGGCAGAAGGAAGTGGCTGCCTCAGGTAGCAGATACTAAGGGTTTGGGCAGTCGGACAGATCTTTGTGTGTTACCAAGACTGCCCTGCATCAGTTCAGGTGCAATGGAGGAGGATGCCCCATCACTGGGGTTGGAAATAAAATTCAACTACCTGGAGGAATGTGCTTTAAATGTATGGTGTGTGCACAACTATACTTTTACATTTAAGATGTCCAGCATTTCTAGTTACTACTATTTTTACTTTTAATGGTGCTAATTTGGTTTCTTTCCTATTTATAAAAAAAATCTCACCTGCCCTTTGCCATAAGGTCCCCGCAATAAAATATACAATTATAAAACCAAATAAAAACATAGGGCGTGTAAATCCATTCCAAATGGAACAGAACTGTAGAAATTCAGCCAAAAAAAAAAAAGGAAGAAGAAAAGTGTGAGCCTCACAAAACATGTTGCCTTACCTGTCAAAGACCAGGATGAAGAAGCGCATTGTCAGCATATGGTGAAAGGTGTACAGTAAAGATGCTCGTTGCACCTCTGTGCATGGCAAACTTAGTCACTTTCTCTGTGCCAGGCATTAAATTGTGCAACCCGCAATCCACAATCCTGGCACAGAGAAAGTGATTAAGTTTACCATTTGTGTGAATGTAAAGGTGGCCTAGAAAACTGATCACAACTGAACTCTGTGTGACTTGGAATGGCCATAACTCAGTGTGCATGCAAAATATACATATCCACGTAAGCCTAGAAAGGGCTCCCCTCTGAAGCCCAGAAGAGCCAACAGAGTCAGTGCTGATCTAGATGGGCCAATTCTCTGGATCAGTGTAATGCCACTTCCCATGTTCCCATGGGTGCTTTCCCCACCCCCCACCCCCCAAAAATTAAAAGCCTTTGTACTTACAGCATATGGTGCATTGTAGATAGTGATCTATTGTAGATAATGATCTTTAGATGTCCCATGGGCAGCTCTTTCTCCCTCTACCGTGAGACAGCTCCCTGCATTTTGGAAACTCACCAGAGCTGTAAATGGGGTGAAAAAGCAGTTGACACCTTTTCACTTGGTATTACAATTTATATCTCCAATTCTTTTAACTAGGCCAGGATTAAGGGTTGGATCCAGAGGTGCTCAGAGCAGAGGTATCTTTCTGGAGACACTCCTACAGGCAGAAAGCTATCTTTGGTGATCCCCTTTTCCCTTGCATTCCTCTGCGCCCTCCAGAAAGTCTACTCTGGAGGGTTGGTGGACCTCAGGAATAGCACTGGGGCCTGCAGAAGAAAGGGGAAATCGGCGAAATTCGCTCCCCTTCCTCCGGCAGTGATTCTCTACTAGATCCAAATCACTTCTGTGAATGGAAGGAGCCTTTCCGTTCACAGGACAGCAGGTCCAACCCAGCTGTTAGCAAGTATATTATGCTAATGCTACCATTAATACTCATGTTGACATTCCAGCCAAATGACTGACATGCCTTGCTCCGTCTCTCTCTCTCTCTCTCTCTCTCTCTCTCTCTCTCTCTCTCTCTCTCTCCCTCTCTCTCTCCCTCTGTCTCTTCTACAGAGTTGCTGGAACTGTGGCCGTAAAGCTAGTGAAACCTGCAGCGGTTGCAACACGGCGCGATACTGTGGCTCATTTTGCCAGCATAAGGACTGGGAGAAACATCACCACATCTGTGGACAGACACTTCAAGCCCAGCAGCAAGGAGAGACACCAGCAGTCAGCTCCTCCGCAACGCCCAACAGTGGAGCCGGGAGCCCGATTGACACACCACCAGCAGCTACTCCTCGGTCAAACACCCCTGGGACTCCGTCCACCATAGAAGCAACTCCTCGCTAAGACTGAACTGCAGAACTACTAAAAACAAAAACAAACAAAAACACAAAACAAAATTCCTCATCCTCAGATGCTCAAAGGTTTTTACTGAACTGTCACGTTTCAATACTGCAAAAGAACTTAAACTGTATCTTGAGGTAGAAGTAAAAATAAAAAATAAAAAAAATACAGAAGGCCAGTAACGGGTCATAATGACTTCTTCTGGAAAACAAAGATACCTTTCCTTTAGGAAACTGAGAAGAGCAGATAATTTTAACACATACAAAATGATAGATTTGACCTCCTCCCTGTTATTTTCCAGTGGCTGGGATTTTAAACTAGATGACCTCATTAACAGATGCTTTACCAAACAGCAAACCAAGAGATTGCTAATTGCTGTTGAAAGCAAAAATGCTAATAATATAAAGTCACAATGTTCTTTATAACAATAATGGGATTTAATAAAAAAATGCGAGAGAGAGAGAGAGATGAGAGAGAGAGAGAGAAATAAAGAAAGAGAGAGAGAGAAAAAACCCTCAAGGGCATGAGCATTGGATAAAACAGCAGCAGATATATTAAGAAGAAGATGTATAGTGTCCGTGGGTTACTGACTGAACTCTGAAGGCCCGCATCAAAAACGCGCAGATGTGCAGCAGATTGGAAGGAGACACAGATGTTCATTTTTTTTCTTGTTTCTGAATGAAATATAATAATATCCAGGTCAACAGAATGAAAAATGGAAGATGATTTGCAGTGGGATGTAGGACTTAAAAAAAAACAGCAGTAAAGGGGGGGAAATTGCCATCTTACAAAACGGCTCCTCTTCCTTTCCGTTCTTTGTTTTGTTTGGGGTTTTTTTTTCGTTTTCGTTTTTGTTTCTTGTTTTCTTGTTTAGTACAGAAATAAGGACACAGCCTGCAGTTAATTAGCATTTTGGCAGCTACAACATCAACCAGCTGCCTCTACCCACCCAAAAAAATATAAAGCTTAAAAAAAATTCCTTCACTTTTTTACAAGGTTCCACAGAGTAAGACAATCGGGTCTATTCAACCTCATTCATTTTTTGTATCAACAACGACGATAAATAACAGTGACTCCAGCTCCAGAACCCTTCCAAAATTCTTTCCATCCCATCCTGTCTGGGTTTTTAATAAAGAAAAAAAAAGATATATTAAAAATGGGGGGGGCAAATCTAGTAGTTCTCTTGGTGTTATAACACTTCTGTCCTGTGA